>NC_137262.1:60584439-60629439 GCF_053477335.1 Acartia tonsa
AAAACCAAAGATTTGATTTCATTTTTATAAATAGATAGATAGATATAGATATAAACCGATGGACAGACTTATAGGAAGATAGACAGATAGATAGATAGATAGACAGCTGGATAGATAGACAAAATTTTCAAGAGCCTTGAGATATAGAATCTAAAACCAAAGTTTGATTTTATATCATGGGAAGTAATTGCTTTAATTGGAGATTACAGAGAGCGAAGCTTTTCTATAATTAGGTGTATGTAAGTCATATTACCATATACATTCCTATATGGAAGTATTAAGCCTAGAAAGAATTGTCTGGTCGTTTTAAAAACTATCTATTGGACAGGACTGTAAATTATGCTGGTACCCTAAGTTCAACACGCTTTCCTTTTTCTTGGCACAAAAGTTAGAGTATTTTGAAAGATCTATCAATCTGTAAATAATAAACAAAGAAAATAAAATACATTTAATAATATGTTGACTATAATTGAACTTAGAAAATTACAATCCAAATTTCTTCCTAGAATCTTTTAATTAGTGGCGTGCACAGTGATTTACCAGAGGGGGGTAATTTTGTTTTTTACAATTGGAGGAGTATGTCTTAAACCTTAAGATTCCTACTATCTATCTATCAATCTATCTGTAAATAATGAACAACTATAATTGAACTTCAAGAAAATTACAATCCGAATTTCTTTCTAGAATCTTTTATATAGTGGCGTGCACAGTGATTTACCAGAGGGGGTTGAAGCTCTTTTACACCCCCTTCTGCACCCATATTTCTGCTATATATCTATCTATCAATCAATCTGTAAATAATGTAAAGAATGTAAATCCAATACAAGTTTAATAATATGTTGACTATAATTGAACTTAGAAAATTACAATACATGATTTCTTTCTAGAATCTTTTAACCAGTAGCGTGCATAGTGATTTACCAGAGGGGGGTAATTTTGTTTATCACAATTGGGGGGTATGTCTTAAACCTTAAGATTCCTACTATCTATCTATCAATCTATCTGTAAATAATGAAGAATGAAAATCAAGTACAAGTTAAACAATGTGTTGACTATAATTGAACTTCAAGAAAATTACAATCCGAATTTCTTCCTAGAATCTTTTAAATAGTGGCGTGCAGAGTGATTCTTTAGATGGGGAGGGGGTTGTTAAACCCTTGGGGAGGGGGGGGGGGTTAAACCCTTCTATATATGCTTATCTATCTATCTCCAAATGAAGAATGAAAATCAAATACAAATATATAATAATATGTTGACTATAATTGAACTTCAAGAAAATTACAATACAATTTCTTCCTAGAATCTTTTAAATAGTGGCGTGGCGTGCAAAGTGATTTAACAGAGGGGGTGTAAATCTATCAATCTATCTGTAAATAATGTAAACAATGAAAATCAAATACAAGTTAAATGATATGTTGACTATTATTGAACTTCAAGAAAATTACAATCCATGATTTCTTCCTAGAATCTTTTAACCAGTGGCGTGCAAAGTGATTTAACAGAGGGGAGTGTAAATCTATCAATCTATCTGTAATGTAAACAATGAAAATCAAATACATTTAATAATATATAAACATATATTATATATATTTAATTGAACTTAGAAAATTACAATCCAAATTTCTTTCTAGAATCTTTTAAATAGTGGCGTGCACTGCGATTCATTATAGGGGGGGGGGTAACCCTTTTACACCCCCCTACCACATCCCAATGTTAGATTAACTAGGGATCTAAAGGGATAAGACTATGGCTGATAAATTGATGTACAACCCCAATGATGATACACAAAAAAAAATTTTTGACTTAATTAACCAAATTATTATTAATTATAAATAATAAAAATTTTAAAAAAAATGGTAAGCCAACGAATAAGAAAACGTTATTACAATACTTTGGGGACTAGTGTGATAAACAGCCAAAAGTCCCCTCCCTTACTGTAGCTAAATAGATAGGTAGATTTAAGGAAGAAATTTGATTGTGATTTTCAAACTTCAATTTCAGTTTACATATTATTAAATGTATTTGATTTTCATTCTGCATTTGGAGATAGAAAGATAGATGAGAAAATAGATAGATAGATGGAGAAAGAGAGAGAGAAAAAGATAGAGAGGAAGAAAGAGAGAGAAAAAGAACGAGAGACAGAGAGAGAGAGAGATAAATAGATAGATAAAATTAAATATAACCAAAGAAACTTTATTAGATTGACGTACAGACACAACAGACCTAACCAAAGAGAAGCTACGCACCTTATGAATATAAAATCAAATATGAATGACCAAAGATACTTTATTAGATTGACGTACAGACACAACAGACCCTAATCCTAGAGTAGCTTCGCTACTTTTGAATATTAAATTAAATATGCATAACCAAACGACGTACAGACACAACAGACCCTAACAATGGAGTAGCTTCGCTACTTATGAATATAAAATCAAATATGCATGACTAAAGGACGTACAGACACTACAGACCCTAGAGTAGCTACGCTATTTATGAATAAAAAATCAAATATGCATGACCAAAGGACGTACAGACACACAAGACCTAATCCTAGAGTAGCTTCGCTACTTTTGAATATTAAATCAAATATGCATGACCAAAGATACTTTATTAGATTGACGTACAGACACAACAGACCCTAATCCTAGAGTAGCTGCGCTACTTATGAATATAAAATCAAATATGCATGACCAAAGACAGTTTATTAGACCGACGTAAACACAGCAGAACCTAATCCTAGAGTAGCTGCGCTACTTATGAATAGAAAAATCAAATATGCATGACCAAAGAACGTAGATACATAACAGACCCAAACCATAGCGTAGCTACGCTACTTTAGAATATAAAGTCAAATATGCATGACCAAAGAAACTTTATTAGACCGACGTACAGACAAAACAAACCCTAACCATAGAGCAGCTTCGCTACTTATGAATATGAAATCAAATATGCATGACCAAAGGACGTACAGACACTACAGACCCTTACCATAGAGTAGCTACGCTACTTATGAATATAAAATCAAATATGCATGACCAAAGATACTTTATTAAACCGACGTACAGACACTGTGACCCTATAGTTTATATAGTAGTTGCGCTACTTATGAATATAAAATCAAATATGCATGACCAAAGGCCGTTTGTTAAAAGGCTTGAAATAGAATTTAAAGGAGTCCGAATAAAAAAGTAAATTTTGTCAATAAATAGCGAACATTAAGTAGCTAATAATATTAAATTTAGATAGATAGATGTAAAGATAGATTAATTTATGGATAAATAGATAGATAGATAGATAAATAGATGGATAAACAGATAGATATACAGATAAAACGAAAAATTTCAAAGGTACCCTATCTAATTTCTAAGCAAAAACTTTGCTGGTTTTGAAAAATACTTTAAGAATTCTAAAATGATTTGAAAGGGGGTAGTTTTGAATTAAATGCCTTTTATAAATGTATTTTGTCCATATTGAAATTAATATATAATAGATATAGATAGATAGTCAATTAAGTAGAAGGAAAGATAGGTAGATAGATAAAAATAGATTTAGTATTAAGTATGTATGTATAGATAAATTGATAGATAGAAAAAATAGTAAATATTCAGATGAAAAGATTTTAGCCCAAAGCCATTGTAGATATTTAAAAAGATAACAAGTCGAATTTTGTCCAATTTTAGCGGGGCTTTGCAGGAATCTAAAGGAATAAGACAATGTCCGATAATTTGATGTACATTCCTAATCCCATTGCCTTGTACCTGTTTCATACAAATATACTTAAAGTAGATTCACTACTAAAAAAAACTGTATTTTCACATGATAATACATAATTTGTTGTTGTAAAAAAGTCCCAAATATTAATTTAGATTATATTCTTTCCCACTCTTTATTAAAATTTTAAATAATATTTCATACAATTATAAAGATTCAATATTAATTTTAGTAGTACAGATACTATATTAGTATTGGTATGTCCGTTTAATCATATAATTTATAATGACAATAATGACTTTAAAAACTAAAATTTGAAATAGAATGAGCTTTTTTCAAGACATTATTGAGAAAGGGAGAGGACATTGGACTGTAATTTATATTGGTACCTAAAGTTTAATAAACAGTATATCTCATTTATAAGCTCTAAATTTTTGTGGACTTTATTTCTAATTGGGTATTTACAAAACTTAACTGTCCAACTTTTCCACAAATAATTATAATCTACAGAAGGTGTAATTTTGTTAATCATAATTTGTAATTTATCTTCAATGTCTTATCCCTTAAGATCCCTGTCATATTCAGTGATTTATTTACAATACCTGTAAACACTTTTCACTACTGTTAAAGTTGTGCTACCAATGGAACCAATTGTCCTCTAATGTTTATTTTTTCTTTCAATAATTAGTTTCAATTATTCCATACATATGTAAAAAGAAACAAAAAAGCAGGAAAAAAATTATCAAAAAACTAATTAATAATTTAATACATTTAAAAATTTAAATGAATGAATGAAATTGTATTTTGTCAATTTTTAATACATAGGGCAATGCAGGTATACTATCTAATATCTATCTATCGAAAATATAATAAAATATCTAACTATCTGTCTATTGTATTGTATTGTCTATATACCTACCTATATAGCAAGGCAAGAAATAACATTTTGGATCTTTCTATCTATCTATCTAGCTAAGCAAACTACTAAAATATTCAGCATCCAAGTACTATAAACTATTTATCTATCTATCTATTCGACTATTTTTTCTATTCAACTATTTTATCTATTCAGCTATTTTATCTATTCAACTATCTATCTATCTATCTAGCAAGGGAAAAAATAAATGTCTTTGTATCTATCTATTCTGCTCGGTATCTACCTATCCTGAAAAAAATGAAATGAATAGCGCCTAAGTACCATGTAAATATGTAAGCATTTAGCTAAAGGCTTTAATAATTGCAATTTAGCTCTCTCTCTCTCTCTATCTCTCTCTCTCTCTCTCTCTATCTATCTATCTATCTCTCTATCTATCTCTCTCTCTCTCTCTCTCTCTCTCTCTCTCTCTCTCTCTCTCTCTCTCTCTCTCTCTCTCTCTCTCTCTCTCTCTCTCTCACACTCTCGTTTTCTCCCTCTGTCTCTCTCTCTCTCTCTCTCTCTCTCTCTCTCTCTCTCTCTCTCTCTCTCTCTCTCTCTCTCTCCCTCACTCTCTCTCTCTCTCTCTCCCTCACTCTCTCTCTCTCTCTCTCCCTCACTCACTCACTCTCTCTCTCTCTCTCTCTCTCTCTCTCTCTCTCTCTCTCTCTCTCTCTCTCTCTCTCTCTCTCTCTCTCCCTCTCTCTCTCTCTCTCTAAAGGCTTTAATAATTGCAATTTAGCTCTCTCTCTCTCTGTCTCTCACCACCCCCCCCCCCTCCTCTCTCTCTCTCTTTCTCTCTCTTTCTATGTCTCTTTCTCTCTCTCTCTCTCTCTCTCACTTCCTAAAGCTTACATGTAAATTTGTTGTAATCCTCTACTTAGCAATTTTCAACGCTAATAGCTTATTCATTCATTTGATATCTAGATAGATAGATACCCTAGCTATCTAGCTATCTATTTTAAATGCCTAATATCTGTCTATTTACCTAGCTTTTTCCAACTATGATCAAGAAGGGAGGAGACATTGGACTTTGTATTACATAGGTACCCAAAGTTTTATAACAACGTTGTCTCATTAGATGACTTTAAAAATTGGGTACTTTTATTGAATTTTGATTGTTGGTTCATTAAGGTTAGTGTCCAAAAGATTCAACCACTAAACTACATAAGGGTTAATTATGTGCATAATAATTGCATCAATTTATCGGCCATTGTCTTATCCCTTTAGATTTCTATCTATGTATCTATCTAACTATTATACAAATCTATCTATATGTATGTATGTCTATCTGTCTATAAGTCAATCTATTCACATATTTTCATATCTATCTGTATCTGTCTGTCTATCTATCTATTTATCTATCTAAGTATCTATCTAACTAATATATAAATCTATCTAAGCATTACTTAGCATTTTAATTGATGGCTAAAAGCCTTTTATTATTACTTTTTTAGTAGCGAAGCTACTCTATAATACTATTTTTGTCCATACGTTAATCGGCTATTTTATTGTATGTTTAACCCCTGCGGTGGGCACTAAGCCGGCGGGACTACCCAGGACAATATATAACCCAGCCTAACCTTACTTTTATAAAAATAAAATAAAACAAATAAAAAACTAACCCACTTTTTATCTTCAAGTTGGGGGGAGGGGGGGGGGGGGGGGAGATGATCAGTGCGCAACAGGGTGCTTTGTGTGAAAAAAAAATTTATTGCTGCGCTACTTATAAACTAAATTATCCTCGATATTTCTTCATTCATTTGCATAGGAAATACATGGATATATTGTCAGGGGAAAATTTGTCGTCAATTTAATTGCTAATATAAATCTCATTTATTGGTCAGTTCGTCTATCCAGTAGAAGAGGAGGGGATGGGGAAATGTGCAAGGAATATGTGCTAGAAGTATCACTTTTTTAAAGAACAAGAAAATCTGGTGCAAGTAATTATATATATCGATTCTGTATTAAAACATCTATTCATATATTTGAATTTGGCTAAAAGCATTTTGCTATGCATTGCAATTTTTAGTAGCGAAGCTACTCTATGAGTAGGTTCTGTATGTCCGTCCGTCTGTTTATCAGTTAAACAGTTTAAATTGTAAGTAACATACGGGTTATAAACATTGGAGTCTTAAGGAATACGACAATGGAAGGTCAATTGGCACTTAAAATTATGATAAACAAAATCCCCCCTCTATAAATTAAGTCAATAAGTCAATTAAGGCTGTTTTCACACTAGTCCCCAAAGTTTTAAAATAACGTTCTCTTTTTAGTTGGCTTAACAACTTTGGAGACTTTAGTGAAGTTTTATTGGTTGGCTCATTAAGTTGAGTGTCTTAACATTTCAACCACTATTTGTAATCTACAGAAGGGGTAATTTTGTGCATCATCATTTGGGATATACATTAATTTATCGGCAATTGTCCTATCCCTAGAGATCCCTGTATAGAATGCTTCCTGGTTAAAAACGAGCACTTTTTCTGCAAATCATAGTAAACCCTTAATCTTATAATTTTTATACTTGTCATCACTAAAGAGTGGTTCCTTTAATTGGTTAATATCATAGTGTGACAGTATAATTACAGTCTGGACTAGCCTTATATTGTACTGTTATACTTCTTTCAAAAATATCTAAAGGACTGATATTAAAAGAATGATTCCTATAGTTGTTAATTGTCATAATATGACAATACAATTACAGCCTAGGATATCCTTATATTGTACTGTTATACTAATGTATCTTTTACTTTAGGAATATTATTATTTTGTTTGTATGAAATAAAACACACATTTTTAGGTTTGTTTAAAAGATATAAAATTTAAAGACAAATACAAGTAGCGGAAAAAGAGAGACCAAAAGAGAGAAAAATCGTATTATAGACAGCTTTCCGCGGATATTAAGATAAAAAATTTTAAGATTTCAACCAGCTTTGTTAGCCAAGGAAAGTGCTAACAAAAATGGTTTAATTCTATGATATTTATTTTAATATTCGTGGAAAAGTTTCTGTATGGTATACATGATTTTTCAGTATTGCTCAGAACTGGTTCTAATCCAGCGGATATAAATCGGTTTCAAAGCCATACTGAAAAAAAGAATTAATCCTTACTTGACATAGATTTGATCGATTGTAACAATATACAAGATTTCACATTTTACAAGAGCATTTTAAAATCTGAAAAAGAGTACAATAAATTAGAATACAATAATACTTTCAATATGAATCAACCAGCAATATTTCACGTAACCACTAATTGTAATCTACAGAAGGGGTAATATTGTGTATCATCATTGGGGGTGTACATAATTTTATCGGCCATTGTCTTATCCCTTTAGATCCTTTAAAACCTTAATTGTCAGACATTGTGTCAACAACGACAATTCACTTTAAAAATCCCCCCTGAGGCATTTTTTTAGATAAATAGACAGATAAACAAGGATGATAACATACATTAGTAGTGACAAAAAGCCGCCAAAAAGCAGTCATAACGACATTGATGTTTTATACCTAAATAGCTCCACAATGATGGAAATTTTGATATGAAGTACCAACTGTCTTTTTTTAGTAAGAGCCGATAACATCACTTGTAAAAGCGGCCAAAAATCCGCTAAAAGCAGTCAGACCGCCATTGATGTTATATACTTAAATATGCTCCATGATGAAATGTTGACAAGAAGTTTCAAACTCTCTATATTATGTAGGAGCCGAGAAAATCGGTTGTAGAAAGTTAAAGCGGCTGAAAAGCTTCTTAAAAGCAGTCAGAACGTCATTGATGTTATATACTTAAATATGCTCTATTATGATGGGAATGTTAACAAGTAAAATCATAAGTCTAGCTTTAATAGCAGCTGAGTAAATCTCATTTCCTCAATTGCCTACTGCTTCTATGTCAGAAAAGTAAATTTAAAAATCTTGGGCAAAAAACAGACACATTTTATAGTAACGAATTTCAGACAAAGGTCGTTCAATTAAATGGTTGCTTTAATGTAGAAGGTTATCAATTTAATACCAGGGATCTAAAGGGATAGGACAATAGACGATAAATTGATGTACATCCCACTTAAACACTTTGGTTACTAGTTAAATTTACAGACCGATGTACAACTTTTAACCTAATCATAGAAAAGCTGCGCTGCCAAAAAGATAAGTAAACAACAATTAAAAGGGCCGTAGGCATTTTTGGCAACGTTCAACCTCTTTTTTTTGCAATAGGAAAAAAATGTCGCAATTTTTTTTATGTGAAAAAGTACATAATAGACTTATTATCTAATATTTTAAAGTAGGAAGAGAGGGGTAATAGCAAATAAAAGTTAATAGGTTGGATTGAGTATTTAATAGGGAGGAAAGGAACATTACACTGTAAATTGTCATAGTACCCAAAGTTTAATAATTACGCTCTTTCACTAAACTTTGGGTACTTAATTTTTTATAAACTAGCAGTGTCCAAACTTTTCAACCAATGCCACAAGAGGGTAAATTATTTAACATAATTGGAGATGTACACTAAATTATTGTCCATTGTCTTATCCCTTAAGATCCCTACAGACATACAAACGGACATTTTATTTTAAAGATTTAAACTTGACATAAGTAGGCATCGTATTTCAATATATAACAAGGATGATAACATCCACAAAAGCGAAGCTCTTAAACGGTAGGACAAACGGACATTAACACTTAAATAATGTCAGAACTGAATAATCAGAATGCAAATGTATAAGAGTCAAAGCAAAATTGTAAGTAAATTTGTTAAAAAAAACTGCTTGATACAGGATAATGATTATGGACATACTTACATTTCTATGACTTGATCATAGAGTTGCTTCGCTTATAATATTGTACTTTGTTGTCCCAGGAATCAGTATACGAAAAATCAGACCAATCGGATAATTAGGCCACATACAAATTTGTTGTTAAAAATGTAAAAAAATCAACATGTTTAAAATGGACGTACAGACATTCTGGTAATGATTATAGAGTTGCTACGCTTTCTAACTCGTACCTAACTATTACAGGAATCACCATGCAAAATTTGAAATCGATAGGACAATTCTAACATGCCTAAATTAACGAAAAAAGCTATTTAAAAAAGTAAAAATTCAACATGTTTAAAATGGACGTACGGACATTTTGGTAATGATTATAGAGTTGCTACGCTTTCTTAATCGTACCTAACTGCTAAATGAAACACCATCGATAGGACAATTCTAACATGTCTAAATTAACGAAAAAAGCTATCCGTTACGGACGGACGGAAGGACGTACGGACGGACCGACCCTAATTATAGAAAAGCTTCGCTTTTAAAAATGGATAGAGAATACACGGATATATATTTACAGGGGAAAATTTGTTGTCAATTTAGGTTGCTAATATGGACTCATTTGTTGGTCAGTTCGTTCATCCAGTATAAAAGGAGGGGATGGGGTAAAGGGGTTGGGTGGAGGTAACGTTATTTTTGCCATCTATGAGTATCACTTAATGAAAATCTGATGCATCAACCAAGTAATTATAAATCGATTATAGGGAACTAATAAAAGCAATCAAAGATTATTTCTAAGTATTTAAAAGTTATAGCTTTGATTTGAGCATTTTATGATTTAAATACTTAGAACTATTGATAAAATAATAGATAGATGAATAGATAGATAGATATATGAATAGATAGATAGATATATAAATAGATATATAGATAGATTAATAGATAGATAGATAGATAGATAGATATATAGATGAATAGATCGATGCATAGATGAATATATAGATAAATAGATAGATAGATTGATACCATAAAAGTTACAACCACTCATTGTAATCTACAGATGGGGTAATTTGGTTAATAATCATTTATCGGCCTTTGACTTATCCCTTTTGATAGATAGATAGATAGACAGACATTTTGGCCAAATATATTACATTTTTATTACACATTATAATTTAAGTAATAAAGTAATAAAAATTATGTTATACTTTTGGTTTTAAAGCAAAAACCACATAAAAGAGAAATTGAATAATTTTATGAAAAATATGTTTTAGTACGGCTTAAAAATTATTAATATCCGCTGGATTAGAACCGGTTTTATTATTGAAAGATTATGCAAATCAGTGATTTCAGTTTTGTTAGCCCGGTCCTTTCGTCCCATTGGGCTAATAAAACGGGGTTTAATCTTAATAATTCAATTTAATATTCGCGGAAAGCTGTCTATAATACGATACGATAATTAACATTTATAGGTTTAATTAACTTATTAAATAAAAGTTGTATATATTGGGGAGATGGAAGGTTTGTATATCAATAATTGGTAGATCAAGGGGTCTAGTAAGTAATATTTTTTCAGAATGAATCGTCCTGTCTTGTTAAAACCAAACATCATGTAAGACACACTTTTTAAACCATAAAAAATGAAACATTATTTATGCATTTTCAATAATTATTAATCTATCTATCTATCTAACAAAATTACCCCTTCTGTAGATTATTTGTTCTACAGTATGACCCTCGAAAAAGTATTTTTAAGCATCTGCAGCCCTTATTTCTCAATGAATTATTAAAAAATGCATATGTCCTTGTTCTCCATAGTATTCCACGTAAGTAGATATAAAAATATTTTTTTACCTCCATTAACACCGGAGATTTTTAGAGCTAAAGTTTTGAAAAAGTGACTGAGAAAAAGAATTTTTTTTTGTTTCTCTTATTTTTTTGGATGGTTATATTATGTTTTTCTGGCAACTGAATAATGAGACACAAAGAAAAACAAGTTAACTAAATATTTCTTTTTTATTCCACAAAAAAATATAAATTTTTAATGGCAAAAAATACTACTGAATGAATTGATTATTTGCAAATTTTAAGTTATTTATTAACCCTTATTTATAGAAAAGGATTAATTATGACAGTTGCTCCGCCTACTTTTCTGACATCTCAATTATTTAATAGTGGGTAAATTAAGCTTTTTAGACTAAAAAATCATTATGTTTTATTTTTATTTTCTTTATAACTTTTTTGTTATTAAAGTTAGGATTGTGAAACAAAAACAATTTTCCTACTATATTCATAGAGATTTATTTGTTTTTTTAATCTTAAACAATTTTGCCTAATAAGTAGGGTTTTCAAAATATCATTAAACTAAAAAGACTCAAAAAATATGTGTAAAAAAATGCTTTTTACTCAAAAACTAAATTTTTTATTTCATTTTTGTATAAAGTTTCTGCTAGTAACAAAAATAAAAGGATTTCTAGCTTAATTTTGCTAAAAAAATCGTTTCATGTTAAAAGTTACTTTTTCCTCAGTCACTTTTTCAAAACTTTAGCACTAAAAATCTCTAGTGTTAATGGAGGTAAAAAAAATATTTTTATATCTACTTACGTGGAATACTATGGAGAACAAGGACATATGCATTTTTTAATAATTCATTGAGAAATAAGGGCTGCAGATGCTTAAAAATACTTTTTCGAGGGTCATACTGTATGTATATTCAAGATTGTATAAAAGTACCCAATGTTTTTTAAGTCAAATAAATGTTTGGGTACCAGTATAATTTACAGTCCAATGTCCACTCCCTCCTTATATAATATTTATCATTTTTTTCCCTGTTTTAAGAAAATACTTTGAAATAATAAATTAAAAGCGTCAACACAAGACATTAAGAGTGGTTCCTATAATTGTTTAATACCTTAGTATGACATTATAATTACAGCTTGAGCTAGCCTGATACTCTAATGTCATATTTATGTTAATTAAGATCTTAGGAACGGCCTTAAAGACATTCATTCTTCAAATGGAAATAACATTGTCATGGTACACATTAGTAGTTTGGACATATTATATTATATATCTATAGATAGATAGACAAGATAGCCATAAGATAGCTAGAAAGTCATTGCTCATGAGATAGTTGATATATGTCTTAGATAGATAGTTTTTATATTACTGGAATAAAAAAGGTGGAAATTAGGTTTTTTAGGATTTGTAAAATTTAATTTTGTCATACTATGAAATCATTAAAAAGGTCTTTTTTGTCGCCTGTTAAGGTGACAAGGATGACAACATCCAACAAAATAAAGCAAATATAATAGTTATTTCCCGCATCGTATTATAAACAGCTTTCCGCGGATATAGAAATAGAATGTACAATTATAAGATTAAAACCATTTTTTTAGCCCCCAAGTACTGAAGGCACGGGCTGAAAAAAACTGTTTTTATCTCATGATTGTACATTTTATAATTGTAGAAAGGTGGATATAATTCGATGCTAGACATAGTTTTTTCGTATGGATGAGAACCGGTTCTTATCCACCGGATTCGAATAAATACGAGAAAATAATTTACACAAGTTTACTATGGCATCATTTAATTGGTTATGTTTTAAGCTATTTTTGAAATATGGCCTTATTAAAAACCATATTCATATTCTATTGATTTCTGTTTGTATGTATGTCAAATATTATATTAAACAGATTGACGAATCGTTTTGCAATTTTTAGCAATGTTTAGGGTTTTGGAAGGGTTTTATGCTATTTTTGGGGGCATTACATCTATGCATCCCCTTATGCATTACTCCTATTTTATTAAAATTACGTCTTTAGACGTACAGACGTACAAAGCCTAATTATATAGTATAACGTACTTAACACCAAAAAAAAACTATTCGTCATGACGTCCTTGGACATACAACTCGTTGAAAGAACAACAAACCCAAAAAAATCAACGACAAATTATGTTTTAACAAAACTGCTGTTTACATTTTTACAAGGTTTTAGGCTATTTTCATCAAACCATTAACAAAGTAGAAAAATTTGTGTTATTAATATCCGTAAAACAGCAAAACTTTTAGTCATGTGCTTTACAAAAAAAGCTTCATTATAGTTTTGTGAAGGTTTTAAGCTATAATAAATAGAAATACAAAATATATTACTTGAAATAAGTTATAGTAATAAAAAATTTGCAACATTTGGAGGAAAAAAATTAAACTAGAGAAGTCATTTTGTTGTCTAATAAGGTAAACATTATACATTAATATATATATTTAAATGGTAGATAATGATAAACAAAATTACCCCTAGTATAGAATTTGATTATTGGTTTAAAAGTTTGTACCAACTCATCAAGTCTTCATAAAAGCCAACGAATAAAAGAGTGTTATTATAAAACTTCTTATAAACGTTTAATTTAAAGTCCATTGCCCTATAACTTCCTGATTTTAAGAGCTACCTAAAACATATATAACTACAGATTTTTCCTTGTCATTCCTATAGTTGTTGAATACCATATTATGACAGTATAATTAAAGCCTGGGATAGCCTGATACTCTACTGTTATACTAATGTTACATATTGGTCTTAGAAATCATGTAAAGGAAGCCCTTTTTTAGCAGTTAACAAAGGGGTATTTTTAAAGGATTTTTTTAGTAGCGAAGCTACGTTATAACTGGGATAAGTCAGTACGTCCGTAATTTACTATTCTGTTATATGAATTAGGCGTCTGATATTTTTCGTGTAGATTCCCCGAAACAGTATTTATAGTTAGTGGCAGTCAAACTGCTTTTTGACTGGTTTAAAGCCACTTTACTTATAATCTTAGCTGTTTAGGCCTATGAATTAACTAATATTAAACATTCTGTAATCTTTCTATCTTTAAAAATAAATTAGTAATGAGATTTTGTTTGAAGATTCCAATAACCATTGGACCGATTGGATTCTCTTTTTTATGTAAGTTTCGCATAGGTACTGTTGAGGTTTTACTCTATTTTATTTCTAGATTCAAATTTTGATATAGGTTTATGCTATTTTTCTCCCCTTTCTTCTTCGAATAATGATCCCCTAAATCTTAAGGGCGCTGCCACTAGTTGTTGCTACGCTAATTCTGGATATAATTGTCCTTTTTTTGGGGCCCATGGATGGGGTTTTTAGGGGACAATCGAATAGTTTTTAGGACACAATAGACAAGTAGGTAGACTTTTAATCACGATTCTCCCAGGGATCTAAAGGGATAAGACTATCACCGATAAATTGATGTACATTCCCAATAATGATACTCAAAATTATCCTTTCTGTAAGTTACAATCAGGAGTTTAAACGTTTAAACACTCAACTTAATGTACCAACAAATCAAAATTGAAAGTACCCATAAATGTGAAGCAAAGATGTATGTGAATAAGAAAACGATATTATAAAACTTTGGGGACAAGTGTAATAAAAAGCCCAATGTTCCCTTCCTCTCTGCGATTCTACTCACCTAAATTCAATACTTAGGCGTGAGTTAGCATACAGGGTAAGATAGATAGATAGATAGATAGATAGATAGATAGATAGAGAGAGAGATAGATAGATAGATAGATAGATAGATAGATAGATAGATAGATAGATAGATAGATAGATAGATAGATAGATAGATAGATAGATAGATAGATAGATAGATAGATAGATAGATAGATAGATATATAGATAGATAGATAGATAAATAGATAGATAGATAGATAGATAGATAGATAGATAGATAGATAGATAGATAGATAGATAGATAGAGAGATATATAAAACAAGGATGACGACACCCATAAAAGCAAAGCTGTACAATCAGAAGAAAGGACAAACAAACAATTACTCTTGTAGAGTGTAGGAACTTAATAAGCAAAACATTTATTTGTAAGTCTAAACAAAATTGCATAAATACAGTAAGAGGACAATTTTTTCATTTTTAGGATTTGATTAAAGAGATGGTTTAATTATAATTATAATCTTGTTGTCCTAAAAATCTTTATAAAACAAGGATGACAACATCCATAAAAGCGAAGCACTGAAACGGTAGGACAAACGGACATTAACACATATATATTGTCAGAACTAAATAATCAGAATATAAATATATGAGACTCGAAGCAAAATTCTAAGTAAATTTGTTGAAAAACTGCTTTATACATAATAATGTTTATGGACATACCTACATTTTTAGGACTTGATTATAGAGTTGCTTCGCTTATAACATTATACTTTGTTCTCTCAGGAATCAATATACCAAAAATCAGATCAATCGGATGATTTGATCACATAAAATTTGTTGTTAAAAAAGTTACAAAAATCAACATGATTAAAACGGACGTACGGACATTTTGTTAATGATTATAGAGTTGCTACGCTTTCAAAATCGTACCTAACTATTAAAGGAATCACCATGCAAAATTTGAAATCGATAGGACAATTCTAACATGCCTAAATTAACGAAAAAGCTATCCGTTACGGACGTACGGACGGACCGACCCTAATTATAGAAAAGCTTCGCTTTTAAAAATCGGACAGGATAATTATATCATACAATTAGTTTGTTTTTAATAGACTATTAGACATACGGATTTTCTGGTATCGATTATAGAGCTTCTACGCTTTCTAGATCGTACCTAACTGTTATAGGAATCGTCATACAAAGCTGAAAGACGATAGTACAATTATAATAAATAAACGAAAAGAGCTAACCGTCTGAAGGATCTACGCTAATTAAAGAAAAGTTTCGCTTTTAATAATTATAGAAAATATTTGCTTTTAAAAACCTTTAAAAGAACAAACAAATCAAATTTTTATTTTTGAAGCTTAAAAAATTTTAAATTATTGCTTTTGCTTTAATCATATACACAATCAAATGACAATGTGATCAATAGATAGATAGATAAACAAAAAGATAAATAGATAAGCAATTAGATATATAGGTAGATAGATAAAAAGATAAATAGATAGACAATTAGATAGATAGATAGATAGATAGATAGATAAACAATTAGATAAATAGATAGATAGATAGACAATTAGATAAATAGATAGATAGATAGACAATTAGATAAATAGATAGATAGATAGACAATTAGATAAATAGATAGATAGATAGACAATTAGATAAATAGATAGATAGATAGACAATTAGATAAATAGATAGATAGATAGACAATTAGATAAATAGATAGATAGATAAAAAATTAGATAGATAGATAAACAATTAGATAAATAGATAGATAGTTACACAATTAGATAAATAGATAGATAGATAAACGACAATTTACACTATTATGGTTTAAGACATGAATTATAATCACACATAGTCCTCTATGCATGAAATAGATAGGATGATTATTTCAGTCATATTCTGAACGGTACATACATTGGGCTGTTATTACACTAGTCCCCAAATTTTTATAATAACCTTTTCTTATTTCTTGGCTTAACGGCTTTGAGGACTTTTATTGAATTTTGATTGGTTGGTTAATTATTTTGAGTGTATAACCTCATCAACTACGGAAGGGTTAATTTTGTATATAATCATTGGGATATTTAATTTACCGGCCGTTGTCTTATCCCTTTAGATCATCGATAAAATCGCCTTATTATCAAGTTTTTTTTTGTTGAAATATTAACAAATTTTGCGCCACACTTAAAATTGTAAAATAAATTTATAAAGCATTCCATAATAAAGTGTGAACATTAAAAGTGTGGCTTTACAATTACTAAAACTAAAATTACCCAGGTATCTTAAGGGATGAGACAATGGCCGATAAATTGATGTACATCCTCAATAATGATATACAAAATATACCCCTTCTAGTGATTAAAACTGGTGGTTAAAACGTTTGAACACTCAACTGTATGAAACAACCAATGACAATTTAATAAAAGTCCCCGAAGTTGTTTAGCCAATGAATAAGAAAACATTATTATAAAAATTGGCAGGGCTAGTGTATTAAAAATCATGTCCGAACGTCCATATAATCATTAATTTAGGCATGTTAGAATTGTCCTTTTCAAATAATACTTTGTATGTTGATTCATGATATGCTATATACGTCCATTTTATTTTAAATTTTATCAACACATTAAGGGTAATTATCCCTCTTGCAGTATTTTTTGTGGGGTGGGGTTAAAATTATTAATATGTTTGCCAAAATTTTCCTTGGTTTGTAGAAAATAAGTTTTTTAAATCAAATTTTGGGGAAGGTTTCAGAACTTTTTTTAGGGGGGGAGTAAAATCAAAAGTATTTCCAAATTTCCTAATTTGATGGATGAGGGCTAACCATCTCCCTGTCCAATCCCCAGAAAATTCTTGAATATGATATGATGAAAAGTGTTGCTATGAAAAAGCATCACCTACATTCAAATCTATCTCGCTCTATGGGAGACATCATAAAAAGTGTTCCTCCAAAAAGATAAAAAAAAGTTTGTCTGTCTGTTTATCCACAACATCTCGAAAACGACTGAATAAATTGTTTCATATGTTTTAGGAAACTATTAAAGTTTTTAAACAAATTAATAGTTATTTATTGCATCGCATAAAAGACATCTTTCCATGGATATTAAAATGAAAAATTAAAAGATTAAAACCAGAGACCGAAGGCCATGTCTAACAAAACTAATATTCCTGGAAAATTGTCTATAATACGATGCTATACATATTTTTTTTAGTACGGCTGGTTCAGTACTGGTTCTAATCCAGCTTATAACAACCGGTTTCGAAGCCATACTGAAAAATATAAAAATATACTAAGAATATGGGATGAAAAAAATGCACAATTTTGAATGGACACCCACAAGACAACACACCATATGTCCCATAAAGGAAAGAAATAAAATACTATTTCTTCCTATTTATATATTTCTCTTATACAGGGATATAAAGATCAGTATATGGCCATTTCAGAGGTCTTATTTATCACATGCAGAAAACATTGGAGGGGCATAAATATTATTCCAGTATGACTTCGAAGCCAATTAATATCCGCTGGATTAGAACCGGTTCTCAGCCATATTGAAAAATTAAGTAAAGCATCGTATTACAGACAATTTTACACGAATTATAAAATAAAAATCACAATTAATACCAGTCTATAAATACTATATTCTCATTCGTTTGCTTAAAAACTTTTGGATTAATTATAGTTACTTCAAATCTTTAGTGTCTAAACTTTTCTACAATGAATATTCATCTACAGAAGTGGTAATTTTGTTTTAAATAATTAGGGGCAGAGAGAGAGAGGAGACATTGGGCTGTATATTACACTAGTCCCCAAAGTTTTAAAATAATGTTTTCTTATTTGTTGAATTAACAACATGTATTGAATTTTAATTTTTTGGTTCATTAAGTTGACTGTCCAAACGTTTTAACCACAAGTTGTAATCTACAGAAGGAGTAATTATGTTTATCGCAATTGGGGGAATGTACATTAATTTATCGTCCATTGTCTTATCTCTATCTCTCTGATTCTTAGAGCTGCAATCCTCAATTACAAATTTAGACAAATCAAAGGTCTGGTTCTTATAGTTGTTAAATACCAAAGTATAACAGTATAATTACAGCCTTAGCTAGCCTCATATTGTAGTGTTATACTACTGTTACTTTGGATCTTAGGAATGGTCTTAATTGATGTGAAATATAAGATACAAATATGATTTTCAAATGATAAACTTATATGTTAACTGATAGATAGATAAAATATTGATAAACAGATGGATTAAATGATAGATAGATTAGATAAATAAAGAGATAGATAGACGAGACAATCACATTATAGATGTATAAATAGATGTTCAATAGATTGAACAGATTGATAGATAAATTGATAGATAGGCAAATATATTGACCAATAGATTGGTGGATTAATCAATATATAGATAGACAGACACATAGTTGATACATAGACAAATAGATAGATACATTTATAGATAGATAGATAGATAATTTTTCAAAATTCATATTAACAAACGATTTGATGCTATTTAAATATTTGTAACTATGTGAAATTTTGGTTTCTCTATAATTGTATTAGCAGAGCTGGATCTTTAAATCATTTTAGTGGTGAGCTAGATCGGGGTGCGCCGAATTTCAGCCAATCACAGCGCGGCATTTCATAAAATGCTGTGCTCTCATTGGTGGAAAGTTGGCTCACCTCGATCTGGCACACAGCTAAAATGATTTAAAGATCCAGCTCAGATCAAATAACAAACGAATGATAACAAGTATGACAACATTCATAAAAGCAAAGATAATAATTTCAGTCTTGCAGGTTTACTTTAGCCGCTTTACATACCCAATTATGAAAAACAAAGATATCCCTTACCTAGAAATATTGGTTAAAAAGTTTAGACACTGCTAGTTTGTATTATTAAAGTCACCAAAAGTTCTCATTAAACTTTGAGTACCAGTACAATGTCCCCCCCCCCCATACGAAATTTATTTAATGATATTACTTTTAATAATGAAAAGACAGAATATTTTCAAAATTCGATAATAGAAAAAGTATTTTTAAAAGTTGATGTTTTTTTCAAAAGTTTGTCTTATTGTCATATGCATCACGATTTCTATATTAATAGGTTATTAACTTATTTTTTAATGTTAAAATATGGAATGAAAGTAACTAAAAAACAATATATTTTAAATGGATTTAAGAGTAATGATTATAAGCTATGAAAAACTTTTAACAAGATAATGGAAATGAATTGGAGGAAGTATAATAAATCTTCCATTGTACCATCCATTTAAACCCTGCAATTAATTGAAATAATTCTTGCTTTTTAACTTTGTCCTTCGATTTTAACCCACACAAAAAATGCATCCACACACACACATACACACACACACACAGCAGGGATCTAAAGGGATAAGACAATGGACACTAAATTAATGTACATCCCAAATGAAGGTACACAAAATTAGCCTTTCTTTAGATTACAATTAGTGGTTGAAATGTTAATGAACCAACAAATAAAAAAAGTCCTCAAAGTTGTTAAGCCAATGAATATGAAAACGTTATTATAAAACTTTGGGGACTAGTGTAATAAACAGCCCAATGTCCTCTCCCTCCCTGAACACAATATCTACACACACACAAACACACACACACACAAAAAAAAATGCATCTATAAAAGTAAAAAGATAGGTAATCTTCTAGAAAAAGCAGTAAACAAAGGTTTAAACACCGCAGACAACAAACCCTTTGATGCATCATAAACTTTGTCTTAAAGTCCTAACATTGCATACCATTGTTGCTTTGCAACCCCAATGTTAGCAAACAAAATTACTCTATTTTAAAGATTCATATTGTTGGTGCTAGGTTAGAAAAAAACTAATCAAAACGTTCCCAAATTATTTAATTCAATGAAGATGGAATGTGTTATAAAAAACTTTGGGTACCAGTATACAAATTTTTATTATCCATTGCCCTTCCCCTGAAATGCAACTTAAAAATAATGAAATTCCAAATCTAAATATCCTGATTGAGATAACGAATTTAGCTGCAGCAGGTATTCGCACAAAATCGTTAAAACTTGTAAATTTAGCAGGGATCAAAAGGGGTAAGACAATGGCCGATATATTAATGTAAATCCCCATTGATGATACATAAATTTCTATAGATTACAATAAGTGGTTGAGAGTTTGGACACTCAACTAAAGGAACAAACCAATGGAAATTCAAAAAAAGTTCCCAAAGTTGTTAAGCCAACGAAAAAGAAAACGTCTTTATAAGAGTATGGGGACTAGGTTAATTAACAGCTCAATGTTCCCTCCCTTCTTGAATTAAGCGCTATTTTATATAAAATTAATTGTATAAATGTAGAAATATATTATCTTAAAATTTGCATTTCTTTGACATTCTTTTATAGATACGTATAGGTCAATGAAAGATAAATTTATCCGCCTCTCTTCCCCCTTCCATGTTAAATGGTGAGTATCTAATAATTTTTTAATCCCTTCCCCCCAAAATTAAAGAGCTTGGACGCCCTTGCATTTATCTATCTATCCATCCGTCCATCCATCCATCCACCCATCCATTTATCTATCTATCTATCTATCTATCCGTCTATCCATCCATCTATCCATCCATCTATCCATCCATTCATCTATCCATCCATCTATCCATCCATCTATCCATCCATCTATCTATCCATCCATCTATCCATCCATCTATCCATCCATCTATCTATCCATCCATCTCATAGTTAATTAAACCATTTATGCAAAATGGGTTTTATCATAAAATTAATTCAGCCAACGGCCGTTCCTTAAGTCTTAATATATATTAGTATAAGGGTTAGGTATTTTTAATCCCAGACTGTAATTTAACTGTCATACTATGATATTAAAGTACTATAGGAATAACTTTATATAGAATATGGGTTTTATCATGAAATTAATTCAGAAAGGCCAGTTCTACAGTCGTTTTATACCATAATATGACAGTATAATTACAGCCCGGGCTAGCCTGATACTCTACTGTTATACTAATGTTACTTTTTATTCTTAGAACCTGTATTAAATTAATTGAAGCAAAATAAAATTAAGCATGGCAGATAAGTTAGTTAAGCCCTTCGTGGTCAAGGATACCTATCTATCTATCTATCTATCTATATGCCTATACATCTATCTGTCTATCTGACTATCTTTCTGTCTATCTAATCTACTATGTATATGATTTTCTGTCTATCTATCTATCTATTTATCTATCTTCCTATCTATTTGTCTGTCTATCTATATATCTATATTTTAATATTTTATATTACTATATTCATAACTGTGTCTTATATCTAGTAGAAAGTCTATCTATATAAGTATTTATCTATCGTTCCATATTATTACTTATCCATCTATCTAGTTTCTCTGTCTTTACTTATACTGGCGGCTGCGCCCCTCCTTTGTACTTAAAGGGAGGGGAAAGGTGCTGGAAAATAGCTTAAAACTATCCTATGTATTAAATTTAAAAAACACCCTTTGGACTTTTGTAGACTATATATTCTTATTTTCATGATTTTTAAGGAGTACATTTAAAGTATGAAAAAGCAACATTTTTTCATTTAGTTTTTGCGTTCCTTTCCTTTAAGGGGGGGGGGGGGGTCTAAAGCTAAATAGTATTAGTAGTATAACAGCTGATTATTAAGTCAAATTAGGCTGTGATTCTACTGTCATACTATGGTATTCTACAACAATAGAACCCAACCCAAATTTTTTCCCATCAAACTGGAACTCAAAAAGCCTATTAAAGCGTTTGATATGCGTGTAAATGGTTTAGCATTTGTTATCTATCTATCTAGATACCTTGGTATCCATATATAGAGAGATGGATAGATAGATAGAAGTTTAATATTCGTGTAAATGGTTTAGCATTTGCTATCTATCTATCTATATATCTTGGTATCCATAAATAGTTAGATTAGAGATGATAGATAGATGAACAGTTTGCTATGCGTGTAAATGGTTTAGCATTAGCTATCTATCTATCTAGATATCTTGGTATCCATATATAGAGAGATGGATAGATAGATAGAAGTTTAATATTCGTGTAAATGGATTAGCATTTGTCATCTAGATAGACAGATAGATAGATAGGTTGGTAGATGGATAGCTAGATAGCTATATATCTTGAAGTTTGATTTAAGTGGAAATGACTTACCATTTGCTATCTAGATACTTAGAAAGGTTGGTAGATAGATAGATAGATAGATATTTAGATGGATAGATAGATAGGTTGGTAGAAGATAGCTAACAATATTAAAGTTTGATATGTGTATAACAGTTTTTGCTATCTAGATATCTTGGTATCCATCTATCTATTTTTAGTGATAGATATAGAGATAGATTATTCGATATTAGAAAAGATATATAGAAAGATATTTTATGATTCGTTTGATGGATAGATAAATAAATACAGTAATACTACTAGCTTACTTGAATAACATAAGTTTATGTGTAATTGGACTATTCTTTCATTTTACAAGAGCATTTTTAAATATCTGAAATTAAAAATTTATCAATAAAAAAACAATTTATATATTTAAATCAACCAATTGAGATTTAAGAAGTATCCAAAGGAATTGATTGATTATAAAACTTTGGATACCACTTTATTTTACAGTCTTATGTCTTCTCTCTCCCTTTGCCAATCAAATACAGATTTATCCTCTATTGAGCTATCCCTTTCTATTTATAATCATGTATCTAAAGGGGTGATACAATTGATGTACATCCCCAATGGTAATAAACAAATTTACCCCTTCTATAGTTAACGTTGAAACGTTTGGACACTCAACTTATGAACTAATAAATCAAAATTCAGGTTCCTAAAGTTGCTGAACCTAAGAACAACTTTGGAAACTAAACACTAAACAGCCCAAAGTCTCCTACCTCCCTGATTTAAAATACATAGTTTTTTATTCTTGAGTCAGAGGTTATATGCCATTTTTTCTGTTGGCGAAATTGGTTCCTACATTTTTTATTTCTAAAGTCTGTTAACTGCAGTATACTAACAGTACAATAAAAGGCTTGTTAAGACTGTAATTATACTATCATACTATAGTATTGATTAACTATGGACCCGGCTTAAAGTAACCTCATTTAAAACTGCAAAACGTCAATCTATCTATTTATTAAATATTTGTTAGTAGCGAAGCTACTCTATAATTATTGTATGTCCATACTTCCATAAAAAGTGTCCTTATTGTCAAATTTTGTGATTTTTTGACAACGAATGCAAAAATACACTTATAATCAACATAAATATCCTATTCTTTAAAAACTACATAATGAATATAGGATAAACGATGATATATTGACAGGGGAAAATTTGTCGTCAATTTAGCTGGCTAATATGGACCTCATTTATTAACTAGTTCGTTTATCCAGTAGAAGAGGGGGGGATGGGGTTAGGTGGGTGAAGTATTACTCTATCAGCTTAAAGAAAATTTGGTGCAACATCCAAGTAATAATATATAGATTACTAACTTCCTTATATATTTAATTTTGTGCAACGCTTTTCAATCATATTTTTAGGCCAAAAAGTTTGATTATCCAAAAATGTTATTAATTGGCTTTTTTTATAACTACTAGTGTAATGAACGAATGTAGCCTCTGGGAGTTTCAAAAACAGGAAGGGACTGTAAATAATACTGGTCCCCAAAGTTTTATAAATATATTCTCTAATTTGTTGGCTTCAATACTTTGGGGACTTTTAGTTGCTCATTTGTTACTAATTGTAGGATTTTATAGTTTATTTACCTGTGTCTGTCTGTATTAAAAGATCTCGCTGACCAGTTTTTCCACATTATTAAAATTATTTGTAACTTAGGTGCCGGGAAGGTTTTCATCTATTTTTTTGTGCAATGCAGTTGCTTTATTCCTACCCCCATAATATGTCTATGGAGATGGTAAATAGAGGGAGGGGGGAGAGGTTGTAAAACAAAAATAAACGCCATTGTCCTATCCCTGAAAGTTCCCTGGCTTTTCCTTATGATATAAAAAAGGTCCTTGGTTCATAACAACGGATGTATTTAAACATGTAAAAGGGCGGTTTCTATAATTCATTAATATCGCAGTATTATAGTAATTACTGCCTGGGCTAGCCTGATACTCTACTGTTATACTAACGTAAATAATTGACTAAAGAAACAGCTAGAAATGTATGAATTACATATTTTAAAAACTTAATGAAGTAAGCATCTTAAGGGATAAGACAATCGATAATAAATGGATGTACACCCCAAATTATCATAGACAAAATTACCCCTTCTTGCAAAGTTAAACTAGGATAATACTAATTTTTACCAACCAATCAAAGTTTGATACAAGTAACTGAAGTTTTGTAGTCAACGAATAAGATTTTGTGTTTTTTTTCATTGAGTTCCAGTGTAATTTACAGTATAATTTCATGAATACTTATACTGTCTTAAACGCTAAAATTGGTTTAAAAATGTAAAACAAACAAACATTAAAAATAAAACATAACTATAAAGTAGAAAGGACAGAAAAAAATTTATTAAGAATAAAAATATAAAAATTCATATTAACTTAGGCAATGTTAGAATTTAATTTGCATGCGTTTGGACGGTTTTAGGCTATTTTTTGGCCACCTCCTCACCCCTTAGAAGCTAGAGCCCCCTATATACAAGAGGCAAAGCTGCTTGTAAACAAAATAGTATCTTTATTTTTCCTAAAATAAATCCTCAATCCTTCCATAAAACATAAAATTTTAGCATAACTATAAAGAAAAATGTAAATAAGACCCTTTTTTGCCAACAGCTATTGTCTGCAGATTTTGGGAGGGTTTGTTTCTATAGTTTTGTAATACTATAGTATCACAGTATAATTACACTCTAGTTTAGCTTAATACTCTGGTGTTATACTTTAGAGAGTATTTGTCCTTAGAAAGTTCCTTCTTGATTTTTGCTTTAAAACGTTCAAAGTGTTTTTAAAAAACAGAATGATAATTTTTTTTTTAATTTGATATCAAAAACATAATTTTAAGAAATATTAGTTAATTTTGACATAGTAACAGGATGTATGCCCAGTAAAATCTTGTAAACAGCTGCACTAATAAAGTAAATAGTAAAAAATCAAACGTTGGCCAAACAACTTTGAGGACTTTTATTGAATTTTGATTGGTTGGTTAAGTGTCCAAACGTTTCAACCTCTAAATGTAATCTACAGATGGGATAACTTTGTGCATCATCATTTTATGGGCTATTGTCTTATCCCTTTAGATCCCTGAGAAAGAGCATACAGAATTTTGAGAGTTTACATGAACCCCCAAAACGTCTAGGGGTACGTTGTAGGCATTTTAAACCTTCCTTCCTTAACATTTCATAGGACAGTCTCGTTTTTTAATATAAATTTTTGCAATGTTTAGCAGGAAGGGAGGGGACATTAGAATGTAAATTACACTGGTAACCAAAGTTTTATAACAATGTTATCCTCTTTGGGGCTTTTCTTGAATATTAGTTGGTAAGTTTCGAACATACTTATTAACACTTTATATTTTGTATTTTCGGAAATCTTTGGCTTCAGACAAAAAAAAACTTTACTACTTTATATCATTGGATTAGTTATAAATAAGGAATTAAGGCTTAAAAAGGAGACATTAATCATAAATTTATGAAATTATCTCAACATAAAATAACCCAAAGTTCAAACCAAAGTATTTTAAGGATTTAATAATATGCAATTTTACAATATTAAAAGTATCATTATTTCTTTTTTTTTAAGTTGATGAAAATATTTTTGACTTTTTTAAAAACTGTATTATAAAAAACACATACATTTAAAATTTTTATATTACATTCAAATAACTAAATGCTATAAAAATATTGCATAAATAAATGTACTAGAATTATTAAACTATATTTCGCCATCCCATGGGGAAGAAATTAACTAATAATATGTAGGTATTTAATTAACCCTTTAATGATGACCTTCAAAATAATATAAAGAAAAAGCAATTTATGTAAAATATTTTTTTCTTCTAAATTGGGTCTTCTTTGTTGAAACTCAGTTTTTCTAATAGTACTGTTATTGAATATCTTTCATCATTTTGGATATATATTAACTTATTGTCTATTAGCTTATCCCTTTAGAATCCTGACGATTTAGACATTACAATTATTAGCATTAATAAAAGAACTAGAGAGTTAAATTCATGCCAAATATTGATTGCAATGTTTTAAAGGGTTTAGTTGCTTATATGATACTTATTACTTTGCTCATAGCGTTTAGGAGGGGAAAGGGCAAGGAAGGTCTGAAAACCAACCAAAGACATGTACAGCAGATTAAAAAACAAGTCATTATTATTCTAAGTAAACAGAACATATCAATTAACAATTGAGACATTAATCATAAATTTATGAAAGTATCTCTTCAAAAATAAACACAACTAAAAGTAGATACTCGTGGACTACTAATAGGTAGAATATAGGAAAATAATAAATATTAATTTTTTTTATAAAAATATAGTTGCAATTACTTATTTTTGCTTATTTTGAAACCTAACTATAACAAAAATCTATTAAGTATTTAAAAACTGCAGTAAAGAAAACTGGAGGCTATAAAAATATTTCATAAAATAAGTAATAGACTTTAGTAAATTTGATTTATCCATCTAATGGTATAGAAATTAACTAACAATTTGTAGATATTTGATTAACCCTTTGATGAAGACATTTTAATTAATATAAAGAAAAGTAATTGATATGAAATTAATGATATATTCTCTTTTAAATTTAGTTGACTACAAAATTTTAAGTGTAGAAATTCCTTGGCTTTTAAACAGGTTCATCTCGTTATAATGTACAATACACAGGACAAGGATAATGCAGTTAATGGATTTGTTAAAGTGTTAAAGTTTGTAATACCTAGATGTACAAGAAATCTTCGTTGAAAAAAAATGTAGTTTATGACTGTCCCTTAAAATCCTCATATTCTTGAATGTGCAAATTATAAGTGAGTGTTTTTATAATCCTGTCTTTTCTAGAGGGCTAGAAAAATAGCTTTAAACCATCCTATTCCAAGACTTCAACTTAAAAATAAATTGCATAAAACCATCACAGGAGCTATATAAAGGTAACCTAGAATAGATACCCCAATCTGTTGAGTAGTTATTGTGATCATAAGCTTCAGACAAAAAAAAACCTTACTACTATATAATAATGCGATTCAAACAAAGTAATTTGCTATTGAGTATTTTTGGTATTATGAAGTAATACCTAGATATTAAATTGCGAATGTGAGTATATACTGAATAAAATTATATGTTCTTATGGGGGGCTACGCGAGCAATTCTAAAGTACTTCAGTTTTTGCTTAGATTTGCGTTTATTTAATTTCTAGTTCTTTAGTATATATCGTTTAATGTTATTACAGCGGTTGTGCCACTAATATCTAGGTGCTCTGTATTTAAATGTGGATAATGATAGGAAACAAAATAGCCTCGAACCTTACTTTTACATTAAAACATACAAAACAAAACTTCAATAATAAGAAGAAAAATATTAAAGTATAATACAGTCGTTATCAAAGAAATATGAACTGACATAAAGATTTAGAACATACAGTAGTGTCAATACTAGTAATTGAGAATAACTCATACAAATATTACAAAGATGAATGTGTTATACCATGCGACTGTAGATATTAAAAACTAAGGTTTTGATATATTTAATAGAGAAAATCTTTTTACGATAGTACCTATATTTTAAAAAATTACAATTTTATCACCTTAACTATTTAATAGCTTTTATAATTTGAATTTGCTATAAGAACAAAAAAAATTGGTTTAAATATCCGTTTCTAATATATTTTTATATAAAAAAAATAAAATAGAGTAAACCTAGCACCTAACTAAATCTATAACTACCTATTTTAAGACTAACCCTTTAAAGCCGAAAATATACTTTTAAGGATAATTTACATATGTTAAAATAAAAAAATCTAAACAGAAAAATTGAGTAAAATTGGTAAATAATAAACAGGATGACCACATCCATTGTTAGTGAAGCACAACAAAATCATGGATTAATGGTAAATCAACTGACAAAGTAAGGTATGGATTAGATTCTCATTTGCCAACCATATATAATCAACAAAAGCAGATAAATTAATGACATTTGATAGTGAGATTATTAAGACTGACAGGAGGACCAACGTAGCCATAGATAAAATACCAATTGGTTAGCAGAATCATAACAATAAAAAAAGCTATTTATCAAAGATAACAGCCAAATAAATCAAATGAATTTTCATGATAAAATAATCCAACGGTCAAGAATATTCAAGTGGACAATTGGATGCTAATTAAAAAAGATGCATCACAAAAATATTTTAGGTATTTGACTTAAATAATAGCCGAGCAAATAACGTTTACCCATAAACTTTTCAGGCAGACAAATTTGAGAATATGTTAGAATTGTAAAGTAGCTTTGCTATTCTAAAACTCTTTTGTATTACTTTATATAATTTAGAAGAAATTAACATTACTTAAAAGATATTTAATCTTACAGAAGAAGAAGTATTTCTAGATCACATTAACCTTATAAATGAAGATAATTCGCTAGATAAATTTGTTTTTTGGTTAGACATGGAACCATGTAAATTCCACATGATTATATTTTTTTATTTTTTTAAAAGTATTATAAATATCTTGATTTATAAAAAGTTTTAAAAACTGGTACATGAATTAATAATTTTAATATTTTTAATTGTAATAAGTCAATACAAATGATTAACCTAGCAGTTAAAACTAAGACTAATAAAACTTTTACTAGTTTAACCCTTTAAATCTGAAAATGATATTTCTCCTGGAATATTTACAGGAACTTTAACTCATAAATGTAATGGTGTCCCATTCTCCTGAAAAATAACCTAAACCTTGGTATGACCAGTTTGTAGACTAATGGTTATTGAGTACGTGGGTATATTAACAGAGGAAAATTTGTTTACCATTTAGATTGATAATATGGACCTCATTTATTGCTAAATTCAGTAGGTTGGAGAAGGGTATCATTATTTTAGCCTACTGGATATTTCACCTTATTGGAGTACGAGAAAATCTGGTACAATATTTAAATCCTTATAATAAAGTAACAGGGTGTGTGCTTGTCTGTGTGTCTGTTTGTTTGTACCGAAGGATCTCGCTAACCGCAAAACCTATCGGGTTCTCCTTAACAGAGTATCTTCTTATAGGTCCCGTGATTGCTTATAACTATTTTGGGGGAGGGTTATCACCACCCTCCCAATATAAATCATAAAAAATCAAAAATTTTTACGTTTCTCGATTTTACAAAGAGAGTTAAACGTCATTGCATCATAGACATAATTTAAAGATATAAAGTGCCACTAGAGGCATCTAGGGCGTAGCCGCTAGTAATATTATATTGATTTGTGACTGAACCAAAAGAGTAAATACTCTCCATATATAGGCTGTATGTAAATTTACACTTGACACATTTTCTAGTAAAATTGAAAATCTGAATTATAAATAAGTTTTCCTAAAGAGATTTTTACCTGGGTATTCTTTTTATTCTTATAGACAACAATTTTGAATAGTTTAACTTTCACATATTGTAAATTTAAATTTAAAATTACCAACAAATACACTGAATAAAAACCATTATTTGATTTAGTTACTTACTAAGTTTTTAAAGTAGGTATGCTATCGTGAAATTGAATAGAACTAATAGTTACTAATGAAATTTAACCCATTATTGCCGATTTTTAAAAATGACAGTAACAAATTATGAAAAATTTATTTTAATATTCTGAAAACGAAATAAAATAAGACAAAAAGGCATCAAATTAATTTAAAAGATGTTTTATATAAAAGTAACAGGTTGATTGACTGTGTGTTTATGTTTACTGAAAGATCTCGCAAACTGCTGAACCGGTATGGCTCTCCTTTATTACAGTGTAACTTCTCATAAGGACTATGAATATTTGGGGGGGGGGGGTATCTTAAAAAAATCAGCCTAACTCAAAAAAAACATTTAAATGTAATATGAACGAAGAGTGTCGACTTTCCCTTCCTATCTCAATTTAAATTAATTTAAATTAATTGTGGATGTAAGCAGTTGATTTAGGCAATTGTCAAAAGTTTAAATAAGTATGATATGTCAAATAATAAAGCATTTTCATAAATAGAGAAAATTCTCTTCAGATATTAGAAAAGTAAAAAAATTACCAACAAAAGACCATTACCTTTCCTATTTTGGATTTTTTAATTTTTATAATAAAAAAGACATATTGTTAGTAACTACTTTTTTATGCTTAGCAAAACATCTTTATTCGTAACAAAATCAATCAATTTTAAATAAACAGGAAAAAAAGACAATTCTTTATTATTTAATGCACAAAAAAGATTTGTTATTATTTCTTACTTACAAAAAATGTGCCCTCTTTTAACAAAAAAATAAACTAAAAGTTTTAATTAAATTTAACCCTTCATTGACGATTTTTCCAAATATTATTTAAAGGATATTTACCAAAGGATATCTCTAACTGCAGGACCAATATGGTTCTCATAAAGCTTATATTAGGTCCTGGGAAGGCTAATAATTTTTTGGGGGTAAGTTACCATCACCCTTCCAAAAGAAAATGCCAGTAGAAAAGAAATATTTAAAAAATATTTTAATATGCCGCTGAAAGACTTCACTGAATAAGAAACCTTTTTTTAAGTGCCGCTAGGGTCCTGTAGAGGTCGATATCCGCTTTAATAACAACATTTATTCATTACATATAGCCAGGATTGAATAGTTAACAAAATGATAAACTTTATAATTTATAATTAAGATAGAGAATGAACTCTTCAAATATTAACAATACGACGCTACGAAATTAAATAAAAGTATTAATTAAGTGCAATGGTTTATTTTTCTTATATCTTAAACAACACATATTATTTTAAGTATTTTTTTATCCTCTGAAAAAAACCTTCAATAATAAAACAATCAATTAACCATAGATTAACAGAAAAGATAAAATAGCCTATAAGGTTTACCAAAACAAAAATTTGTTTTATTACTTCATACTTTTAATATTTGTGACCTCTCTTAACATAAAAAGAAACTAAAATTTTAAACTAAATTTAACCCTGCATTGCCGATATTTATATTTTGTATAAAAATATTTATTATAATTAAATAATAATAAAGTTATTTTCTGTGTACTTAACGCAATAAAACCAGGGATGTAAAGGGATAAGACAATGGCCGATAAATTGTTTTTTATCCCCAATGATAATTCAAAAAATTACCCCATCTGGAGATTTCAGTTAGTGGTTGAAAAGTTTGGATACTCAACTTAATGTACCAACCAATTAAATTCCCCAAGTTGTTAGGCCAACAAAAAAAACTTACAAAACTTTGGGTACTAGTTTAATTAAAATTCTAATGTCCCCTTCTTTTAAAAGTAAAGCTACTTTAGAAATATAAAAAACTTTACTATTTTCTAACAATAACTTTAGACTAACGATTTTATTTATTAGAGAAATAATCTCTCCACATATTAAGACATATCTACAAACATTTACTAAATATCTTGAATAATAAAGAATGGATGTATTGATTATTTAAAAATAAGCATTTTTAAAAAAATACTTCTTATACTATTTAATGTTTTCAACTAAAAATATATGGCATTATCTATAGTAATTAAAACATAAGTATTTTAGAAACTAATAAAATTAACAGAATGAATTAAACAATTACAATTTCAAAAAAAAATAATTAAATTTTTATTCCTAGTGGTTTAAAACCAAGTTATACTATAGTATTTATCAAATAACCCATTAATGACGAAACTACGTTATTATAAAAGTAGCAGGGGCGTCCTAGCTTTTTTTTTTGGGGGGGGTAAAAAATTTTAGGGGTGGGGGTAATTCGTGTTTGGGGGGGGTAAAATGGCGCGCGAAGCGCGCCGAAATTTTTTTTTACCCCCCCCAAAATTTTTACCCCGGGGGTAAAATTTGATTAAGGGGGGTAATTACCCCCCCTAAAGTCTGTTGGGGGGGGTAAATACTCCCCCCAAATCTGTTGGGGGGGGTAATTACCCCACCCAAACTAATTTACCCCGGGGGTAAAATTTTTGGGGGGGGTAATTTAATTATGTAAAAAAAGCACCTACCTAGTCTATTAAGTTAATAAGTACTATCCTATAACATAAAGTAGTAAGTAAGGTTTATTTGACTATAGCTTCAGATTTCATTACTTTTAATACTGAGTTCTCCTTTTTAGGAAAGCTTCACATAGATCCCATGATGGTTCCACACTATTATAGGTCAATCCTTTGAGTGGTTTTAGGCTATTTTTCTCCTCCCTTTTTACCCTTTAGAAAACACAAGTTCTTAGATGCTAAGGACGCCACTACTATTAAAATATATAGTAGTATCTCATTCTTTAGAACATAAAAATACAATAATTAACTCACTAACCAATGAACCAATATGATTATACTTTAAAGTGAAGCGTCTTATAGGTCCTGGTAAGTTTTATAACTAGTTTTGAGACACCCTGACATCCTCCCAAAAGAAATCGCCTATAGAAATTCTTTTTCATTATTTAATGAAATATTTAATTTAGTTAGGTATCTATTTTATGGAATCTTCAGTGCTTTACAATTACATCATAGATCCCCCCCCCCAAAAAAAATTTTCAGTAAAATTTTTTTTAAGAACATTCAATTTGGGGGGGGTAAATACCCCCCCCAAAAAATTTTTTTAAAGAACATTTATTTTTGGGGGGGTAATTACCCCCCCAAAATCGTTTGGGGGGGGTAAATACCCCCCCCAAAATCGTTGGGGGTGCCTACGGCACCCCCAAGGTAGGGGTAATTTTTTTTTAGGGGGGGTATTGTTCAAAAAATTTTGGGGGTGCCTACGGCACCCCCAAAATCGTTTGGGGGTGCCAAATGGCCCATTACCCCCCCCCTTGGACGCCTATGAAAAGTAGCAAGGTTTTTTGTCTAAAGCTTTTCAATTTAACTGATCAAGTTCTTCTTTCCGAGAAGCTTTACATATATTTAAGTATGTGGATGGTTTTTGGCTATATTTCCTGTGAATAATGCGCCCCTCGATGCTAGGGACGCAGTTGCTAGTATTTACATAAAGTATTTAAAGTTTACGGAAATAATTTTTATACAAAAGGATACAAATTATTTTAAATATTTAAAGGATTTTGAAAATCAGGTGACCATTTTATATATGATGCGAAGCTACTTTGAAAACTTCCCAAACTTTGAGTACATCGATTTTGTTTGGTTGGTTTAAAACATATTAACCAATGAATTTCTACTATGGGAAGGGTAATTTTGTTTATCATTATTGATAGCGTACTTCAGTTCATCGTCCATTGTCTTATCTCTTAAAATCCATGTATTGAATTACACGTCGATAAAAATAGCCTTAAACCATCAAAAAACTAGTAAAATAGCCCGATAAGTCCAGTATAACACAAAAGTTATTCATCGCATCGTAATATAGACAGCTTTCTGCAGATGTTAAAATGGAAAATTATAAGATTTAAAACAAATTGTTAGCCCCGAGGGTCCGATGCCCGGGCAAACTAAACAGTTTATGAATTTATTTTAATATTCGTGGAAAATTGTCTGTAATTGTAAAATGATATACATGATTTTTCAGTATTTCTGATAACCAGTTCTAATACCGCGGATATTAATCGATCTGGAAGCCATACTTGAAAATGATTTTATTATATTGTCATCCTTGTTTATATTTGGGGTCTAAAATTGACCATTGCTAAGCACTTTTTTTCTCTCTCAAGAGATCTAGAATCTAAAACATTTTTATAGCAAGGGGTAGAGATTTTTATTCGGAAGAAAATTTAAGAATTGACTTTTCGAGAAAGCCCAATCTGTCCCGATTTTGTATCACTTTTGAAAAGTGCGATTCCTATGACGTCATATAAAAAGGGAAGGGGGGAAGAAAATCTCTTCCCTTTTCTCCCATCCCTTTGAAGAGATTTTCTTCCCCCCTTCCCTTTTTCTTTCCCGAAACGTATATGATAATAAATTAAAGTGCGAACCCAATTTTGATTCAATCTTTTTTTGTGGAAACTGTAAACACTGTAACAAACGAGCAAGAAACATTTGAGTTATAAAACTTTGGGTACCAGCATAATTCATAGTCCAATATCCCATGCCTCCCTACCTGTAATCTTCCCTGTTATGTTTTTTTTAAGAGGGAGGGGACATTGGGCTTTAAATTACAATGTTACCCAAAGTTTTATCTTATTCCTTTGGTTAAAAAACTTTGGGTACTTTTATTGAATTTTGATTGGTTGATTCAAAACTAGCATTGTCAAGACCTTTCAACCAACTTATTTTCATCTACAGAAGGGGAAATTTTGTTTATCACCATTGGAGATGTGAGCCTTTTTTATCATGCATGTTCCTTTCCCTGCCTTACCTTGCTAGACACACGGAAATGAATAGGCAACCCATTTTTGGCCAGGGATCTTAAGGGATAAGACAATGGGCGATAAATTGATATACATACATTCCGAATGATGATTAAATTACCCCTTCTGTAGATTAAAATTATTGGTTTAAAAGTGTGGACACTACAAAACTCAACTAAAGTACCCAAAGTTATTAAGGCATCGAATACGGTAACGTAAATATAAAACTTTGGGTACCAGTGTAATTTTGAGTCCCCCACCTCCCTGCATTTTTGCAGACCAACCAATTTTACCCAACCACCCCTTTCACGCCCCACAAATTTTATCTGAACGCGTTTTTAGCAGTATAGCTACTCTATAACAAGGGTCCATCCGTCCTTCCGTCCATCATTTAAAGTAGGCAATTGTTCATTGTCGGGTTTTATATTAATCAATCTTAATAAGATTATCATAGTTTATAATTTATTTACAATACCCAAGGGTTAAGACAATGGCCAATAAATTTATGTATATCCCCATTGATGATACACAAACTTACCTTTTCTATAAATTACAATAAGTGGTCATAACATAATGACACACATCTTAATAAACCAACCAATCAAAGTTCATTAAAAGTCCCCAAATTTTGTTAATCCAACGAATAAGAAAACATTATTATAAAACATTGGGGACTAGTGTAATAAACAGCCCATTGTCCCCTCTCTCTCTCTTTCTCTCTCTGTAAAATTGTCCTTGTTTGACTAAATTTTTGTGCATTACCCATGAAAATTTAAAACATTTTAAGAGTTAATTGTCTATACTATAAAGTAGTAAGGTTTGTTTGTCTGAATCTTAAGATCTCGGTAAATATCAAGGAAGGTATTTAAATATCTTGGTTTTATGCTATTTGTCTGACCTCCCATGCCCTTTCCTAGAGGCTAGAAGCGAAGTAACTAGCAGGAGATATACCAATAGAAGATAAATGTCTTCCCCATTCTATCTATCTTTCTTTCCATATATCTAGCAATCCATTTATCTATCTAGCTATCCATTTATCTATCTAGCTATCCATTTATCTATCTAGCTATCCATTTATCTATCTAGCTATCCATTTATCTATCTAGCTATCCATTTATCTATCTAGCTATCCATTTATCTATCTAGCTATCCATTTATCTATCTAGCTATCCATTTATCTATCTGGCTATCCATCTCTATCTATCTTTCTCTATGGCTATCATTCAAACACACACCTCTACACACACACCCACACACACACACAAACACACCCAGACAAACACACACACATACATACCCAGTCTTACTTCCTATTTTTCTGATTAAGCCTTTCTTTAAAAAGTGTTCTAACAAATGAACCAATAAAATTGTCGAGTATATAGCATTTTTAAAAAGTAGTAATAGCTGACATAATAAATACCAACTGAAACTAACGTCGAAATTATTACCAATATCAAACAATATTACAATTAAAAACCTTTTAATTTAAACCAATAAATCAAGAATCAATAATAGTCCCTAAAGTTTGGAAGCTTCTTATAGGATCTGTTCTCAAGGTTTCAGGCTATTTTCTGTTCCTTCCCACTCCATCAAAATACAGTGCATCTAGATGCGTAGCCACAAGTATTTTTAAAGGCTAGACATATTTCAAATTTTTGTCATTTTATAAAAACAAACCTATTTAGGCACTCTTAAGATTACAGCTCCCAAAGTCAATAAGTAAATGTAAACCCCGAACCACTTCATTATGCAATCTACATTTTCCTGGATATTTTGTCTACGGTAGACCATAAGTGTACAGCTTTACAGTACATTGTTTCTATTTGTTAAAGCAACACGTATGATAAAAGAAAAAGATTCTGTTTAAAGTAAAATGCTTATATTTCAATCAAAATCTATATTTTTGTATTTTTTACCGATCCACTTCATTATGCAAATCAAAAGAAAATCAATGAGAAAACGTTTGTTTTGCCCTTTTCTCCACTTTCAAAAAATAATTCTGATAAAATAACAATTTTTAAGGGATTTATGCATTAATTATAATGAAAAACAGTTTAAGGTAGATTTTATTGATTTTTCTAAATAAGAAATAATTGAAAAAAAGAAATTCTATCCCTATCACTTTAGAGGACAACTGCCGACCCCCAGTCTTATGGATGAAGCTAAATACATGTAAAAAATATAAATTTGCCTGAAAAGTATACAAAAATGTTTTTTGATGTGTTAAAAAAATCCATTTTAAAATTTTGATTTTGAGGATGATGGCCTTTAAGATGCTCTTACTGGTGGTGATGGTGAGCTAAATGTTATCAAAGTGCATGCCCTTGAAGAAAACTTATATATTGAACTATGGTCCAATTTTTGTAGTCATAGCAGCCTCCAGCCAAGCAATATTAAAAAAGAAAAAAATTGCAATTTTAATTACTAAAATTCATAAAGTAAATAATGTAGTTTTTAGATAATGGTTATATTTCATGTCGAGAGGCTCCACTGGAGGCTGCTATGACTACAAAAAATGGTACATAGGTTAATAGACAAGTTGTTGTAATGGTCATGTACTTAGATAACATTTAGCTCACCTTCACCCCCAGTAAGAGCATCTTAAAGGCCATCATCCTCAAAATCAAGATTTTAAAATGGATTTTTTTAACACATCAAAAAACATTTTTGTATACTTTTAAGGGTAATTCTTATCTTTAACATGTATTTAGCTTCATCCATAAGACTGGGGGTCAGCAGCTGTCCTCTAAAGTGATAAGGATAGAATTTCTTTTTTTCAATTATTTCTTATTTAGAAAAATCATTAAAATCTACCTTAAACTATTTTTCATTATAATTAATGCATAAATCCCTTAAAATATTGCTATTTTATCAGAATCATTTTTTAAAATTGGAGAAAAGTGCAAAACAAACGTTTTCTCATTGATTTTCTTTTGATTTGCATAATGAAGTGGATCGGTAAAAAATAAAAAAAATATAGATTTTGATTGAAATATAAGCATTTTACTTTAAAAAGAATCTTTTTCTTTTATCATACGTGTTGCTTTAACAAATAGAAACAATGTACTGTAAAGCTGTACACTTATGGACTACCGTAGACAAAATATCCAGGAAAATGTAGATTGCATAATGAAGTGGTTCGGGGTTTAGTATAACAGTAGAGTATCAGGCTAGCTCTGGCTGTAATTATACTGTCATACTATCGTATTAAACAACTATAGGACCCGCCTAGGCCTAACTTGCTAAACCACTTTTGCAACTATTTTAAAAATAAAAGGATTTTTAAGATTGGGGTGGGAGAATTAAATTTTGGGGGGAAGGATTATTTTTGGGGGGCTCTAGATGGATGGATGGATAAAAAAATGCAGAGTCATTATTCCGGTCTAGTTTTGGATGGGTGGGGAATAGAGATAAAAAATAGGAAAAATTAAAAAAATCACATCGTATAAGGACAATTTTCCACGGATATTATAATAAAAAAAATATTAGATTTAAACCAGTAGCAGAACTTGTATTAATTGTGTTATTTTATTTTAGTATTCTTGGGAAATAGTCCATAATACATTGCTATACATGATTTTTTAGAGTGGCTCAGAACCGTTTTAAATCCAGCGGATATTCAGCGGTTTCGAAGCTGTTCTGGAAAGGATATTAAAAGGTTCTTTATTGTATAGTAATATTCATTTGTGTATTTTATGTGCTGTAAGATATTATAAACGGCAAGACTAATAGTTCTATAACATTTCTGAAAGCTCCATATTTCGACATGTTTTAGGCTATTTTATGAAAACACAAAATACAAATAATCAAATAGGGAAAAAGCAATGGCAATTAAACCATTCAATACCAAAGAATTCATAATTTGATTAACCTAAATTCATGCTGGTACCCAAAGTTTTATAAACAGGTTAGCTTATAAACTTTGGGGACTTTTTATAAATTATTATTGGTTTATACAAACTAGTCGTGTCTAAACATTTCTACAGAGCTTGATCTTTAAATCATTTCAATGGTGCGCTAAACCACCCCGCGCACCATTGAAATGATTTAAAGATCCAGCTCCGATAATTTTAATGATACAGAAGGGGTAATTTTGCTTATCAAAAATGGGGGTGTACAACAATTTATCATCCATTGTCTTATCCCGTAAGATCCCTGTCTAAACCTAAGTACCAAATGAGTTTCAGAAAAATGTTCATAAAATTTAGTCTTAGAGCAAATTGATAAAGTGAAAGACGCGCCAAAAAAATTTAATGGATTAATTGTCCTTAAGCTATAAGATAAATTTTGCTTAACTCTAATTAAAAAATGATATTTAAGTTTTATTTCTTTTAAATAAATTGATGGTTTGGTTAAAAATAGCTGTGTTCAAAATTAGTAATCTCATTTGAAGGGTTAATTTGGTTTAAGTTATATATTGAACATATATTAGATGCTTCATAGCTTATTAGTATAGGAAATCTTCAGAAAAAAAAACAGCTAACTTTCACAAATAACAGCTGAGATAATCACATTCCCCCATAACGTTACAGACTGACGGACAGACAGACAAAGTGAATTTAGTATTAAAAACAGGATATGCAAATAAATGTACTAAAAGTGTATGAATTTTAATGACCCCAAAGAAGGAAAAAAGGTGTTTAGATATAGAGATATAAAGGGGGGGAAAGGGGTAGTGGGATAAACTGCATTCCAACATTTTCTCAAAATATAAATTTTTTGCTATTAGCGGCTACGCCCCTAGAGGTTGAGGAAAGGGTGGAAGAGCAGTCAACCTTCACTTTCGTTTTAAAAAGAAAAACAATGGATTGTTATTAAAAAAGAAATATTATAGGGGTAGTGGTAGCCTCCCACTTAAATAGTTATAAACCTTGCTAGAAGCTTCACTGTAAAGGAGAACCATGTCGGTTCAGCGGTTAGCGAAATCTTTAGCTACAGATATATATACATATCCTGTTAATTTAATATGTATTTGTTTATCGGGTAGCAAGATCTTTCACTACAAACAGACACATAAACATCCTGTAGCTTTTTGCGAATATTAATACTAATCTAATAACTAAATATGCGGAAGTCATAGCACATACCAAGATAAACACTTTTAAATGTCAACGAGGTCTACATTTTAATACCAATGGATATATTATTACATGGATCTTACACCAGATTTTCATGAACTCTAATAAAGTGAAACTCTTAGTTGGCTTGAATAACTATCACCCCTTTCCATCCCCTTTACCCCATCCCCTCAAACTGTATGAACGAAATGACCAATAAAAGATGTTCGTTTTAGCTACCTAAATTGACGACAATATTTCCCCTATTAATATATCCACGTATGTCCTATATATATCCATTAATGTCAACGAGGTCTACTTTTTAATAGCAAAGCTACTGCAATTACAGGACACCCAGTACACCCAGATTTTACACAAGTTTTATAATGTACAAAGTCAAATTAAACCCTTAAAATACTGATTTAAAAATCACATTTTGCTGTTAAACAAAAATCTTTCTTTAAAATATTTTACTCAATGGTTAATCATATACCCATCTATCGAATTATCTATTAATTTATCTATCCATTCCTTTAAATCTAATCAAATGTAATTTATTTAAATTAGCTAAATATTTCGAGAAAATAACCATTTTCAAGCGTATATCTTCTAAATCTAATTGAAAATCAACCTAATAAATTGTAGACTATAGCATTATTAGGTAGCTGCGCTTTTAGACAGTTTTATATTTATTTATTTACCATACTTATAAAGATAAAATCAGATATAGGGGCTGGCGGGTTTTAAGATTATTAATAACAATAGTATAACAGTAGAGTATGAGACTAGTATAGGCTGTAATTATAATGTCATACTATGGTATTATACAAATATAGACCCGGTATTCAATGAAGGGTCAATGTCAGTACAATTATTTTGAATTTATTAACTATTGCTATCTCTCTCTCTATTCGTTAGTTGATATCTCTTTTTTGATATCTAACTATCTATCTGGCTATCTTTTTATGATTATGACATTTGGGTAGCTTTTTAACTAATTAATTCTGTAAGAGTATTAAAACACACAACCAACCTTTTGCATATTTTTTTTTATGAAATTTGTCATAAATGACTGTTTCTACTGACATAGCAGCGGTTGGGACCATTTTAACGTATTAACTTTCTTAATTGTATAGAAAGCAAGGATGACAACATCCATATAAGCGAAGCTCTAAAATCAGAAGGAAGAACAAACGAACACTAACTCTTAACTGTAGAGTGTCATAACTTAATGAGTTAACATTAATTTTTAAGTCTAAAAATAATTGTACATAAATTTCGAAAATACAGGATACAGTAAAATGACATACTTTTATAATACAGAATATCTTATAAAAAATCTATAAAATATACTTAAACGGATTTAATTAAACAGTAGTTGCGCTACTTATCGGGAATCTTCATTGATAACACAATTGCTAATTATTGATCTGCATTCCTCATGATGATACACAAAAATACCCCTTCTTTAGATTAAAATTAGTGGTTGAAATGTTAGGACGAACAACTTCATGAACCAAACAAAAAATTCAATAAAGTCCTCAAAGTAGTAAAGCCAACGAATAGAAAACATTGTTAAAAAACTTTTGGGACTAGTGCAATAAACAGCCCAATGTCCCCTCCCTCCCTGTGCTACTTATACTAAAAACAATTACATTTTTCTACAAAAATTAAAAGAAAAATGTTGGGAGAAAAAAAGCTAATTATTTTTGCTCACGAAACTGCTAAAGTTTTGCAAAAGCTTCTTTAACTTATTGGATAAATTGATTTGTAAATTAACAAAAAATCTGTTAGGCAGGTTTTAAGCTATTTATTAGTGAAGGTGAAAGAGCTTTTAGTGAGAGATCTTATAGGCGATAAATTAATGTTCACTTCCAATTATGATCCACAAAATTACCCCTTCTTATGATTAAAATAATTAGAGAAAATTTATGACAACCCAATCAAGATTTAATAGAAAAGATATAAACCCAACGAATCAGAGAACGTATTTATAAAACTTTGGGAACCAGTATTATTTACAGTACTCAGTCATTTAGATGATTTTCTGGTTTTTACCTTTCTAAGAATTTTCATACATCAAATATCCTAAATTACACTTGAAATAAACTTATTGGAAAACTTGAATAAGCTAGTCCAGCTTTAAAGTGATTTAATTTGAATTAAAACATTTACTTTCTAGGTAAGACAGATTGTCAGACATTCTAGCATATAGAATATCAATTAGAAGGTTTAAGCAAAAAAAAATAACTTTCATATGAAAGTGACTTAATTTTTTTTTTATATCACTAGCGACTGCGCCTTTTGCCTCTAGAGGCTCTGTATCCAAAAGGAGAGCGGAAAGGGTCAGAAAAATAACCCCCCCAAAACCATCCCAAGACTTCAATCTAATTCAAAAAAAGTCTTAACCCATCTTAGGACATATGTAAAGCTTCGGTAAAAAGGAGAACTCAATCGGCCTAATGATTATCAAGATCCTAACAGACAAACAAAAAACCTTACTACTTTAGGAAAATTTGTTATGTCAAAATAAATTCTTAGCAAATAATCACAAATTAATTTTCTTACAATTAAACTTATTAATGATACTTTGAGTACCAGTATACATGATTGGGTACCAATTATACTTTTCTAATACTAAACCATTTAAATTATTAACAACTATATCACTATTTAATTGATAGAAAGCCTTAAAAACCATTAAGGACATCTAGCTAGATAGCAACTAGGTATCCTAGCTATCCTGGCTATCTCTATGGCACCTGTAGCGACAACGAAAGCCGGGTATCGACTGAGCAACAGTCGCACGTTGTTGGCTGTTGGTTGTTGTTCCGCCGCTTACAAGACACCACACAGTGCATCGCAGACAGACGGACAGACGGACATACACACACACACAAACACACACACATATACACACACATACATACATACTTACATACATTCTTAAGGATAGGAACATTTATACTATAAGAAAAAATTAAAAGTAAAAAATGATCATCATTACTACAAAATGTTTTCTGTAAACTAATAAACAAAATTTTGCTTTGATCATGATTATCAAAGAAATAAAAAGCAATTTTTGATCAAACTTATGTTTTAAATGGCGGAATAGTTTCTAGTTCTTTGTTTTCATGTTACATTCAGTGGCTTCTACTGGGTTTTGTCAAGGACTGTATATATTGAGGTTGTTTAAAAAGAAAGACAAGCCCTCCTAGTTTTAATTTTAAGATTGGTGTTGATGACACCTCACTACACCATAATTGTCAGGGTGGGTGCAGACATTGGGCTGTTTATTGCACTAGTCCCCAAATTTTTATGATAACGTTTTCTTATTATTTGGCTTAACAACTTTTGGAACTTTTATTGAATTAGATTGGTTGGTTATCTACATATGGGTAATTTTAATTGGAGATGTACATCAATTTATGGGCCATTTTCTTATCCAATTATTTCCCTGCCATTTCTGTACGCTTTTATTATTTCTTTTTAAGAATATTATTTTCTGTCTTCAAGCACACACACACACACTCACACACTTGTACACACACACGAACACACACACACAAACACACACACCTGTACACACACACACACACGCACACACACACACACACACACACACACACACACACAAACACACACACACACACACACACACACACACACATAAACACACTTACATACACATACGCAGACACTTGTTGTCCGACGATAGTTGTTAAGAAACGGAGTTTCGACAATGCAGTAGATTTTTATGTAGTATAGCAAAAGTTGGTTCCTACTGCTACTATTTTGATCGCGTGACATAATTTTGATGAGTTTTAATATCATTATGGCAACATAATAATTATGTACATTTAATAAATGAAAATTTATTTCCAGTATGGCTTCGAAACCGATTAATATCCACTGGATTAGAACCTTTTCTTAGTTCATACTGAGAAAATCATATATAGCATCTTATTACAGACAATTTTCCACAAATGCTAATATGATAATGCTTAGATAATAAGATTAGCCCTCAGATGGTAACAAAATTGGTTTTATTTTTAATTTTTCATTTTAATATCTGCGGAAAGCTGTCGTCAATAGAGAGAAAAAAGTTCTATACAATCAAAGGATTGGTTTAAGTTCGATTAATTTCAAAATTTATTTGAATTAATTTGCTATTTTTGGGTTGTTATTGTTTTTGTATGGCCACCGCTGTTTTGTTGTTGACCCTGACTGAAGCAGTTGTACTACAACATTCGCAATGTTGTTGGGAGAGAGAGGGGGGGGGTGAGGGAGAGAGAAGGGGAGAGAGATACATGACTGAAGGAGTTACACTACAACATTCGCAATGTTGTTGCGAGAGAGAAAGAGAGAGAGAGAGAGAGAGAGAGAGAGATAGGACGTAAGCAAAAATGTCCCTTCTCGATAAAAGTTGATAGGTAGATAGATTGATAGTAAGAAAGAAAGAGAGAGAGAGAGAATAGGAAGTAAGCAAAAAAATGTTGATTCGCAAACTTGTTGAATGGGTACATAGATAGATAGATAGATTGATTAATAGATAGATAGTTAGATAACTATAGGGCCGGCTTTTAGAGGAAGTATAGTAAACAGAGAGAAAGGGGATTATG